>NW_027362770.1:134460469-134462969 GCF_046119375.1 Phyllobates terribilis | reverse complement strand
AGGAACAGGAGCTGGTATCATGCGCTGTAGACGGTAGTACCTGTACAAGTGTCATACCGTCGGTTCAGCGTGGGTGGCCTGAGGACAGGTGGGGGGGGAGGAGGAGGAGGAGGAGGAGGAGGAGGAGGAGGAGGAGGAGGAGGAGGAGGAGGAGGAGGAGGAGGAGGAGGAGGAGGAGGAGGAGGAGGAGGAGGAGGAGGAGGAGGAGGAGGAGGCATCATGCGCTGTAGACGGTAGTACCTGTACAAGTGTCATACCGTCGGTTCAGCGTGGGTGTGCTGAGGGAGGAGGAGGAGGAGGAACAGGAGCTGGTATCATGCGCTGTAGACGGTAGTACCTGTACAAGTGTCATACCGTCGGTTCAGCGTGGGTGGGCTGAGGACAGGTGGGGGGGGGAGGAGGAGGAGTAGGAGGAAGAACAGGAGCTGGTATCATGCGCTGTAGACGGTAGTACCTGTACAAGTGTCATACCGTCGGTTCAGCGTGGGTGGCCTGAGGACAGGTGGGGGAAGGAGGAGGAGGAAGAACAGGAGCTGGTATCATGCGCTGTACACGGTAGTACCTGTACAAGTGTCATACCGTCGGTTCAGCGTGGGTGGGCTGAGGACAGGTGGGGTGGGGAGGAGGAGGAGTAGGAGGAAGAACAGGAGCTGGTATCATGCGCTGTAGACGGTAGTACCTGTACAAGTGTCATACCGTCGGTTCAGCGTGGGTGGCCTGAGGACAGGTGGGGGAAGGAGGAGGAGGAAGAACAGGAGCTGGTATCATGCGCTGTACACGGTAGTACCTGTACAAGTGTCATACCGTCGGTTCAGCGTGGGTGGCCTGAGGACAGGTGGGGGGGGGGGGGAGGAGGAGGAGGAGGAGGAACAGGAGCTGGTATCATGCGCTGTAGACGGTAGTACCTGTACAAGTGTCATACCGTCGGTTCAGCGTGGGTGGCCTGAGGACAGGTGGGGGGGGGGGGGGGGAGAAGGAGGAGGAGGAGGAGGAGGAGGAGGAGGAGGAGGAGCTGGCATCATGCGCTGTAGACGGTAGTACCTGTACAAGTGTCATACCGTCGGTTCAGCGTGGGTGGCCTGAGGACAGGGGGGGGGGGGGGAGGAGGAGGAACAGGAGCTGGCATCATGCGCTGTAGACGGTAGTACCTGTACAAGTGTCATACCGTCGGTTCAGCGTGGGTGGCCTGAGGACAGGTGGGGGGGGGGGAGGAGGAGCAGGAGGAGGAGGAGGAAGAACAGGAGCTGGCATCATGCGCTGTAGACGGTAGTACCTGTACAAGTGTCATACCGTCGGTTCAGCGTGGGTGGCCTGAGGATAGGGGGGGGGGGGGGGGGAGGAGGAGGAGGAGGAGGAGGAGGAGGAGGAGGAGGAGGAGGAACAGGAGCTGGCATCATGCGCTGTAGACGCTAGTATCTGTACAAGTGTCATACCGTCGGTTCAGCGTGGGTGGCCTGAGGAAAGGTGGGGGGGAGGAGGAGGAGGAGGAAGAACAGGAGCTGGTATCATGCGCTGTAGACGGTAGTACCTGTACAAGTGTCATACCGTCTGTTCAGCGTGGGTGGCCTGAGGACAGGTTGGGGGGGGGGGAGGAGGAGGAAGAACAGGAGTTGGTATCATGCGCTGTAGACGGTAGTACCTGTATAAGTGTCATACCGTCGGTTCAGCGTGGGTGGGCTGAGGACAGGTGGGGGGGGGGAGGGGGAGGAGGAGGAGGAAGAAGAGGAGCTGGTATCATGCGCTGTAGACGGTAGTACCTGTACAAGTGTCATACCGTCGGTTCAGCGTGGGTGGGCTGAGGACAGGTGGGGGGGGGGGGGAGGAGGCGGAAGAACAGGAGCTGGCATCATGCGCTGTAGACGGTAGTACCTGTACAAGTGTCATAACGTCGGTTCAGCGTGGGTGGGCTGAGGACAGGTGGGGGGGGGGGAAAGGAGGAGGAAGAACAGGAGCTGGTATCATGCGCTGTAGACGGTAGTACCTGTACAAGTGTCATACCGTCGGTTCAGCGTGGGTGGCCTGAGGACAGGTGGGGGGGGGGGGGGAGGAGGAGGAAGAACAGGAGCTGGTATCACGCGCTGTAGATGGTAGTACCTGTACAAGGGTCATACCGTCGGTTCAGCGTGGGTGGCCTGAGGACAGGTGGGGGGGGGGGGAGGAGGAAGAACAGGAGCTGGTATCATGCGCTGTAGACGGTAGTACCTGTACAAGTGTCATACCGTCGGTTCAGCGTGGGTGGGCTGAGGACAGGTGGGGGGGGGGGGGAGGAGGAGGAGGAAGAACAGGAGCTGGTATCATGCGCTGTAGACGGTAGTACCTGTACAAGTGTCATACCGTCGGTTCAGCGTGGGTGGCCTGAGGACAGGTGGGGGGGGGGGGGGGGGGGAGGAGGAGGAACAGGAGCTGGTATCACGCGCTGTAGACGGTAGTACCTGTACAAGTGTCATACCGTCGGTTCAGCGTGGGTGGGCTGAGGGAGGAGGAGGAGGAACAGGAGCTG